>NC_044366.1:16489446-16529446 GCF_007364275.1 Archocentrus centrarchus
CATGATTTTGTTACATAGTAACAAACCTTTAAAAAACACGAATGAAGATGCTTTTTGAAAAGAAGCTGAAAATAACAACAATCGATGAATGTTGAACAGCATGTATTTCTTTATTTCCCTCCATTAGCCAGTGTTTTAGTAAAAAACAAATACCTTAATAATTATCTACTCGGGTAACTTCAGAGGAATTTAAAATTAGCAGCTAGTAACTTAATATTATACTGTACAAACATGAGAGGTTTCCACTCTTATCGATCCAAAGTCATGACTAAACACACAAAGTACCCTAACAGTAACTGTTAATGCATGCGCAGGGGTTACATCAGATATTTCTGTGTAAGCTGTGTATAGTACAGATTAACAGTTTGCTATTTTGTTTTTGTTTTTTTTGTTTATTATGGTTTCTTTAGAAAGTCATTCATACCAGATTCTTACTGATTAATTATCATGTACTCAAACTCGTCTATCTTCTGACGGGTGTTGCCTCTGCGGATCCTGCGATAGGACACGGTGCTGTACTTGGAGGATGTGAGGTGGTTGAATGAATCCTGGTGGCTCTCACTGCAGCCAGATTTCTTTACCAGAGGCAGGCTGGAGTAACCCGGACTGCGGTTTTGATGAAGCCCAACTTGAACATTATATTTTTGGACCTGCTCGGTTTTCTGATCCGCTTGAAGCTGACCCGCACTTGATTTCTGAAATTCAGCACCAGACAGCTGGCCTGGGTATTTTATCTCCCTTTTCAGCCTTGTGTATCCTTCCTCATTAGGTACATCAAAGGACTTAAGGTCTGGTGTCTGAGCCTGTAGCTCCACTTCTTCCTCTTTAACTTGTCGATTTGCTAAAGAGAAGAGGAAAGGCAAAATCTCTTGTACAGTCTGTAAACAAAGACCACCCTTTATAAGAACCTATTTCAATAGACAGTTTTGCTAAATTCCTCTTACCTTGTTCTGCTAATACATTTTGCTCAGGTTGTGTTTGCATTTCTGCAGTTGTGCAGTGTGATTGCAGAAAATCTTCACAAGTTCTCACAAACTGTCCTGGACGTGGTTGAGAATCAGCACCTGGTTCCCCAGGGTCTAATCCACGCATCTGTTTAGCTTTGTCTGTATGGAGCTTTTGGGGTTCTTCTTGGGTCCAAGTGATAAGTTGGGTAATTTCCCTTTCTATGTCTAAATTTTCTTTGGCAGGATTGGCTTCTTCCCCTGCCTTATACTCTTTCTGCTGGTTAGGTTCATCTGACAAAGTGTTGGCAAGATGTCTGCACTTGTTGCCAGCTGATACTGTAGATTTTATGTCCAGCTGAGCTTGCTCCTCATCGCTGTAAAACACAGAGTCGTCTCCCTCTTCCAGTGACCACACATCTCTATCTTCAGGTTCCTTCAGGGTCTCAAAGGCTTCAGGATTGATCCCACTGAGAATCTCCAGTACCTGAGGTGCCAGTGCATCTTCTTCTGCACTGAGTTTTGGGGTATTCGGAGGGATTGCTCTCCTTTCCATCTGTCTTTTGGTTCTTGTATAATGCTGGAAAATAGCAAATCAGATCTGACGTTTTTTTGGGGTTTTTTTTGCTGAATCTTAAAACAAGAATTGTCACATTGCCTCCTCCACTGTTCCAAATGTGTCGCTCTTGTTTTGCTTTGTCAGTCAGCTAAGAAAGAATTAATCATGCATTTCAGTAAGCAATGCAAGCTCAGGCTCTGTAGTGTGCTCTGTACTGCTAGTACCATGTACATCTCCGTGTTGAATCACTGAAGAACAGGGGTTTTGTTGTGGTCCAAACAAAGGTTCATTGTGGCTCTGGCATCTACAATTGTACTCCTATTTAAGTCTTTGCTTGGTGACCACCTTCTTTCTACAACGTTTTGAGTCTGGATTAACATTCTGCTTCTTCTGTTTTCAATGCACTGTTTTGCTGTGTGACCCAAAAAGTTTTTTGTCCCCCAAACCATCTTATGAACATAAAGACTTTTGGAGTCTTAGAACAACTAAATTGCTGATAACTCTGAAACCTAAAAACATATACACTTAAATCATCACTGACTTGCTCTATGTAGATTCCACTTGCTTAGCTTTTATGCATTTGCACTTTGAGTTTGTGAATTTTATGCTGTGTTATCACTGTTAATCAGCTATGAGCTAATCCGTTATTAGCTGGAGCAACTTTCCATTTTTAAAGCTAAGTTTAAAGTTAAGTAAAATCAGTGACAATTGCAATTCAAGTGGACTACAAAAAGAAACTAGATGCGTGCACCTTCTCTTTCCTCTGCTCTCAGACTTTTCTGACAAGGAAAGTTCTACCAATCAGGTCTTTTTTTAGACAGGACTGGGTAAATAGTGTGAGTGATTATGTGTGCACTATGTACGAGAACATCTGAGACAGGGGGCAATGACACGGTTTTTGTAATTTTGCCTCTTTACACCACTACAGTGGGTTTCAAATCAAAGATTCAAGATGTGACTGAAGTGCAGACTTTCAGCTTTAATTCAAGAGGTTTAACAAATGTATTGCATTAACTGTTAGGGAATTATAACTATTTTTAAACATAATCCCCAAATTCCTGCTTGTTTGTGGGGCTCTCTGACTTCGTTTTTATCTTCAGCAGCTGAAAGCATACAGCATGCTCTATTGGGCTGAGACAGTGTGACTTACTTGGCCATTAAAGACGATCCCATTTCTTTACCTTGAGAAACTCTTTGGTTGCTTTTGCAGTGTGCCTTTGGCCATTATTCAGTTGCACTGTGAAGCACCATCCCATCAGATTTGCAGCACTTGGTTGAATCTGAACAGAGTATATCCGTGTACGCTTAAGAATTCATCCTGCTGCTTCTATCAGCAGTCACATCATCAATAAACACTAGTGACCCAGTTCCACTGGCAGCCATACGTGCCCATGCCATAACATTGCCTCCACCGTATTTGACAGATGGTGTGGTTTACTTCAGATCAGGAGCTGCTTCTTTCCTTCTCCATATCATTCTCTTCCCATCATGCTGGTACAAGTTAATCTTGGTTTCATCTGTCTCTGGATTGCAGACTTTGACAATAGTATGCTTGCCTTTTTGAGTGTGTTCTTGACTTGGCTAGAAGTTATATAGGAGTTTGTTTGTTTTGTTTTTTTTATTGAAGGAAAGAATTCTGCCCCCACAGCACTGCGGCGCAGTGGTTAGCACTGCTGCCTCACAGTTAGAGTACCATCTGGAAGGCCTGGGTTCGATTCCACCTTGGCCCAGGCCTCTCCTTCTCTCTGTGTGGAGTTTGCATGTTCTCCCTGTGCTTGCGTGGGTTTCCTCCCGCATTCTAAAGACATGCATTTACTGGGGTTAGGTTAACTGGCTACTCTAAATTGCCCATAGGTGTGAGTGTGAAAGGCTGTTTGTCTCTCTGTGTTAGCCCTGTGACAGGCTGGCAACCTGTTCAGGGTGTACCCTGCCTCTCGCCCTATGACAGCTGGGATAGGCTCCAGCCCCCCCCGCAACCCTGAACAGGATAAGTGGAAGCGAATGGATGGATGGATGGATGGATTTGGGCACTCCCAAGGATCTTGCTGTCTCTCCCTGATAGGTTTAGTTTATTTTTTTCAGCCTGATTTGAAGTCTCTTCACTAAGAGATGCATCAACATGTCCTTGGACCTCCTATTGAGAGATCCAGTGAACAGCTACCAAATACAACTTCAACACTTTGGGGGGAAAAAAACTCCAGATTATTTATTTGCTTAATTAGTTATGGAATATCAAGGAAATAGGTCTTGCGTGGCCTTGAAATTGCTTGTCAGTCAACTACTCGGTTACCTTTAAGCCTCTGAAAATGGGAGGCTATATCTACAGCTACAGCTACTGCAGTACTTTTGTTAAACCACTAAAGCTGAAGCTAAAAAAAAAATTGTCATTGTCCAGAAACTTATGGACCTAATTCCACATACTTTTTTCCTTGTAACTTAGAGATGTTATTTTCTGCATGTGGAGCTACTTACTTTCATAAAAAGAGGTTTTTGAGACTAACAAATCTTTCCAATTTATTTTCTTAAAAATACACTATAGAAAAGAAGCCTATCCCTGTTGCACTTGTACAAGCTCTCTAGCAGCAATAGAAAACTACAGTAGTTATTTTACAGGAAACAGGCAAGTTTCTTAACTAATTTTAAAGCTTGTAACCACCTATTCATTTCCTTAATTAACATTTGTATCTGTTAATGAGTAAACAGTAAGTTAGAAGAAGAAGAAAGAGCTTTATTTGTCACATACATTTACATGCAGTGAAATTCATTCTCTGCATTTAACCCATCACACACATGGAGTATGTAGTACACACAGCACAGCATGGAGCAGGGGGCAGCCAAAGGGCGCCCGGGGAGCAACCCTGGGGGGGTGGGCTTGCTCAGGGACCCACAGTGATGCCAACCCGAGGATTTAAAACAAGGGTCCTCTCAGTGACGAACCCTCTTCTTCTCCCCTAGGCCACCACTCCAGGTTCCTAGGCCACCACTCCAGGTTAAGTTATTTGAATTAAATTCAATTTCATTTATATAGCACCAAATCCCAACAGTCAGCACTAGGTGCTTTATATTCTAAGGTAAAGACCATTCAGTAAATACAGAGGAAACCCAACAATCAAAACAACCCCCTATGAGCAAGCACTTGGTGACAGTGGGAAGAAAAAACTCCCTTTTAAGAGAGAAGAAACCTCCAGCAGAACCAGGCTCAGGGAGGAGCAGTCATTTGCCGTGACCGGTTGGGGCTGAGGGGAGAGAGACAAGACAAAAGACACACTGTGGAAGAGATCCAGAGATTAATAATAACTAATCAAATATAAAGTGCAGTATAAAAACAGAGTGAAAAGAGGTGAAAAAGAAATGAAGTGCATCATGGGGAACCCCCAGCAACCTAGGCCTATTGCAGCATAACTAAGAAAAGGTTCAGGGTCACCTGATCCAGCCCTAACTATAAGCTTGATCAAAAGGAAGGTTTTAAGCCTAATCTTAAAGTAGAGTGAGTGTTTGTCTCCCAAATCCAAACTGGGAGCTGGTTCCACAAAGGAGAGGCCTGAAAGCTGAAGGCTCTGCCTCCTATTCTACTTTTAAATACCTTAGGAACCACAGGTAAGCCAGCAGTCTGAGAGCAAAGTGAAGTGCTCTATTGGGGTAATATTATCTATTGGGGTCTTTAATATAAGCTGGGGCCTGATTATCCAAGGACTGTATGTGAGAAGAAGGATTTGAAATTCAGTTCTGGATTTAACAGGGAACCACTGAAGAGGAGCCAATATGGGAGAAATATGTTCTCGCTTTCTAGTCCCTGTCAGTACTCTCACTGCAGCATTTTGGATCAGCTGAAGGTTTTTCAGGGAGCTTTTAGGACAGCCTGATAGTAATTAATTACAGTAGTCCAGCCTAGAAGTAATAAACGCATGAATTGGCTTTTCAGCATCACACTGAGACAGAATGTTTCTAATTTTAGAAATATTGTGCAAATGCAAGAAAGCAATTCTACATATTTGTTTAATATGTGCATTGAAGGACATATCCTGGTCAAAATGACTCTAAGATTCCTCACAGTGTTACTAGAGGCCAAGGTAATGCCATAAAGAGCAAGTATCTGGTTAGACACCATGTTTCTAAGATTTGTAGGGCTGATGACTTCAGTTTTATCTGAATTTAGAAGTGAAAAATTAGGAGTAATCCAGGCCTTTATGTCTATAAGACATTCCTGTAGTTTAACTAATTGGTGTGCATTATCAGGCTTCATGGATAGATGAGGCTGGGTAGTATCTGCATAACAATGAAAATTTATGCAATGCTTTCTAATATTACTGCCTAAGGGAAGCACATATAGTGTAAATATAATTGGTCCTAGCACAGAACCCTGTAGAACTCCACAATTAACCTTATTTTATTTTATGAAGAAATTTGTTCATTTACATGAACAAATTGGAGTCTATTAGATAGATATGATTCAAACCACCACAGTGCAGTATCTTTAATACTGACAGCATGCTCTAGTCTCTGTCGAAAGCTGCACTGAGGTCTAGCAGGACAAGCAAAGAGACGAGTCCACTGTCAGAGGCCGTAAGAAGATCATTTGCAACCTTCACTAATGCTGTTTCTGTACTGTGATGAATCCTGAAACCTGACTGAAACTTCAAATAAACCGTTCCTCTGCAGATGATCAGTTAGCTGCTTTACAACTACTCTTTCAAGGATTTTTGAAAGAAAAGGAAGGTTGGAGATGGGATATAATTAGCTTAGACAGCTGGGTCAAGTAATGGTTCTTTAATTAATGGTTTATTGGCATGTAGCCAATTATTAAAGATAGATTGATCATATTTAAGTTTGAAGCATTAATTAAAGGAGAAATTCATAGTCATCACTAGTTAAGGTTAAAAGAATACTTGGCTCAACAGAGGTCTGACTCTTTGTCAGCCTGGCTACACTGCTCAAAAGAAACCTGGGGTTGTTCTTATTTTCTTCAGTCTGTGATGAATAGTAAGATGGCCTGCTTTATGGAAGACCTTTTTTTTGTAGGCTAAATTACGATCTTCTCAATTAGTGAGATGCCATTTCGTCTCCAGCTTACAGGTTATCTGCTTTAAGCAGCGCGTTTGTGATGTTATACCAGGAAGTCGGTCACTTCTGATTTTTCAGAGGAGCCACAGTATCCAGAGTTGTATGCCATAAGGATGTAAAACTATTAATGAGATAATCAATCTCTGTGGGAATAGAGCTCAGGTAGCTGCTCTGCACTGTGTTGACACATGGTATTGAAGAGAATAATAATGGAGGAATTAGATCCTTAAACTTAGTTACAGCACTTTCAAAAAGACTTCTACTGTAATAAAATGTATTCTCCACCACTGCTGTGTAATCCATTAATGTAAATGTTATTACGAAATGATCAGATAGGAGGATTTTCAGGAAATGACTACAGGGGATTGGCTAGCTACAGGACTTTCCAGGGTGCGGAGCCTGGCCTCCAAGGCTACAAACCAGGGTTATTATAGTTAACGAAAACGAACGAAATAACGAAAACTGAAATTGAAAAAACATTGTCGTTAACTGAAATAAATAAAAACTATAATTAAAAGGAAAAAACGATAACTAATTAAAACTGAATTGTGAGTTTACAAAACTAACTAAAACTAACTGAAATTATCGATAAACTGACTTTCATTTACTTGTTTTTTTTGTTTTTTGTTTTTTTTTTTTTAAGCCTTGTGGATTGATATGAAATAATTGATTCCGCTCTCCGAGTTTAAGCTGAGAGCACCATAGGCCAACTGTGTGAGTGCGTGCGCATGTGCGTGCGCTCACCGCGCTGGTCCGCAAAATAATGGCTGCGGTCTGCCGAGAGTACAAACACCTGCACACGACCACAAGGTAATTAACACACACAATCCAGCTACACAAGCATAAATGTGGACATGAGGTCGGCAACTTCCGTAGGTTATGTACAGAGGCCGCTAAGACCCTGCAAGTTTAATTAGCGAGCATCTAACCAAGCTAGCTCCAAAACAGAAGCAGCTTCAGGTGGTGAGAACATCAGGATGCAGCTGGATTTGAGCTTTGACTCCTTCAAAGAGTTTGTTTTTGTCAAACACCACATGTAGGTGTTGTTAATCTACTGCACTGATGCTGAAGTTTATTGTAGAATTTATTGAGTTTGGGAGTTCATGTTTTCTTTGTTTCTCCCTGTTGATGTTCATGTGTGTCCTTAATGTTACACACATTTAGCATGTCTTGTGAACAGTTGGTTGTTGAATATATTTCTTTAAACGGTATCTTTTGTCAAGTTTTCATTACACAATAGTCACTTTTGCGCCTTGAATCTAGCACCTGATTAGGTATGAAAATACTAAAACTAATACTGAAACTAACTGAAACTAAGCATGAAACCAAAATTAAAAACTAATAAAAACGAGAAAAACACCCTGAAAACTAATTAAAACTAACTGAATTAGAGAAAAAAAAGTAAAAACTAACTAAAACTAAACTATAATGTAAAATCCAACACTATTATAACCCTGCTACAAACTAGCTACATTTGTTACAAATACCGTAACTTCTAAAAGAGGCCAAGGAGTAACACACAGAGAAGGAAAGTGCAGAAGGGACAGGAGAGGAAGCCAAGCTGTTAGTGAGTCGGAGAAGAGCTAGCAAATCTCTAAAGATACACTAAGTGAATACTGTGAGTATAATTTGCAAGTGATTCAGCAGAGAGTGTGCTTTGGATAAAGCACGTGAAGATTACACTATGAAATAAGTCGTAAGATTTATTATTGATAAGTGGAGGAGGATGGATGGATGAATGGATCTGCTTTACACACCACTGGGCTCTGTAACATGAACATGAAGTGATTTGATACCGCAGTGAGAGCGCCACCTGCATCTTCTACAGTAATTTTCAGTATGGTTCACTCCAAAGTTGCATCTTTTCTAAAATGAGTCTGCATTACTTAAAGGTATTTTAAAGAATGCACTGCTAAGTGGACTCATAATTACAAGTTTATTTAAAAAAAAAAAAGCATGCATCATAAACATTGTAAAATATTGTACAAAGTTGAATTTTCTTCCCACAGAAAATAAATCATACACTTTTCAGAGTATTTACAGTATTTCGTTGCATTCAACAAGTTCAACACAGTCGGAAAAAACAATTTGGAAATGAAAGTACTTAAGTAGTATTCTCATACCCACATCCTGTTTTTGAGCTGAGCAGCTATCTATAGGGTATAGAGGCTTGGTTTTGGTTTTGAGCACCTGAATGTGTTGTAAGTGCTTTAATGTCTTCTCATGTATTTTAGGTCATGTGGTCTTTAATTTTTAAAGTTGGATTTGCTACACTGATACAGTTGCTGCAACTCAAATTGATTAATGCTCGTCATATTCTGTGATTAGGTCAAAAATGCATTCAAGTAAGAAGGATACATAATTTCACCTGTTATACTTTACAATCTGTTATGTGTACATTCATTCAGCCTCCATTTATTTTTATAATGCTTTTGTGCCACAAGTTAAAGCCAAGCAAATAAGTCAGGTTCAGAGTCACTTTTGACATTGCCAAATGCACAGCCTGAAAATGTCCACCTGTTTACCAACACTTAATACTGAGTAGGCACAAGGAGCATTTGGAAAGCGAATCAGTGAGTGTTTGTCCCTGTCTCCTCCTCTTCAACTGATCGCTGGAGTCCAGGAATTAACTTGAAGATGTGTTTGCGGACACTGGCTTTCCTGCCTCTTCTGGGCAGGGTACCAAACAAGGACGAGATCCTTGTTTCCTCCCAGGACGGAGACAGAGAACTGGTGCTGCCGGCCAAACTGGAGCTGCTGGAGCGGCCGAGGGTTTGGTGATGATGGCTGGAGGTCACAGAGCACCTCCCAGGGCTGTCCTGTGAAGGAAAGTCTTTGGAAAAGAAGCAGTTATCATCTGTGGTGCTGGCTGCACTGGTGGGACAGGGTGAGCTCACATCTCCAAACACGCTGGCCTGGTCACTGTCATCTGTCATCACACTTCTGTAGCTGCTGTCACTGGAAAAACGCCGGCCAAAGCGGCTGATGGGAGAGCTCAAAATAGAAGGGGAGTCCATCAAGAGGTTGAGACTGCTGTCATTTAAATTACCTGAAAACACAACAAAGTCCCGGTTAGCTGACAAGAAATTTGCATCAGGAAGTTTGTCACCAGCTTCCACTGTATGTTTATTTCTCAGGGGAACACCATCTGAATTATCTGGCATTTATGCATCAGTCCACATCATAAATGGGGCGTACTTCAGAGAAATGAGAATGGCTGTGTGAAAGGAAGTGGTGTGGTGACAGCTGAGCAGAGCTTCTCACCTCGCATTAGACGCTTTTCCTGTAAAGTAAGGGCCTGCAGTTCTATCAATTTCTCACGTAGTGATTGCTGTATGGGCAAAAAAAACAAAACAAAAACATCACAGTTATACTTCCAGTAAAACCCTTTTATCTTACTCACTGAGAACATTTACCTACAAAGATATTTGCACACAGTGCCTGTGCACTGTATTTTGAGAGAGAAATTTTGGAGTGTAGCCTGCTTAATTCAGCTGTGTAGCTACAGGTCAATAAGTTTTGCTGGCATGTTTGAAGCTGCTACATGGCTGATTGACAGCTGTTTTCAAACACTGGTTGGGTTTAATAGAGACTCACCTTAAGGAGGTTCATCCTCTTCTCCAGCTCTATCTGCTTCACTATATTCCCACAAACAGTCTCCAACCTGAATAATGTATAACACATAATTACACTCTGTTAAAATACTATTATAAACTATTATGTTGTGTTTTAGTTGTTTCCGCTTATCATCTGTTCTGCTTTGCTGTTGTAGCAGTATTTAGGAAGTTATCACTGATGTAACTCACTTTAGACAGTTGGTTGATTTTTTTATCAGCTCAAGCACACACTGGTGAGATGACCCTTCGATGCTCAACCCGTTGACAGTGACAATAATGTCGCCTATAACAGATGAGGGGGAAAAAAATTAACTAATTGGTTATGAGAACCCAGCATAGCAATAAATTGCATGTGTGCATCAGTGTGTGGGATTGCAGGCGTGGGTGGTCAGGCATGTAGATATTCACATATGTGGTAAGTGATATATCTGTTACTTGTCATACAACCCAAAGGTAACATCTATCTCTATGTGGGGCCTATATGGTAAGGAGGATGTGGGTGGTGTACCTGCGGTCAGGCCAGCACTCTCAGCTACACTGTCCTCGTTCACCTTGCAAACAAATGTGCACATCTCCACTGCAGAGCTGTTTTTCAGCTGCAGCCCGTAAGTCTGCAAAAAGCGACACATCTGTCAGAAAACAAGCCAAAACAGCACTTTTTCCACAAAACATCATCTTTAGCACAGAGTGAGCAAACAGTATTATTAATATTATTTGCTTCATCTTAATGTTTAAAATGTGTGGCTTACCTGAATTTCAAAACCAAATGTTTCATTGTCTTGCTTCTCCAATATAATTGTGGTCCTGCACAAAAGCAGAAAAAGCAAAAGCGTAGATAATTAACATCTGTTTTTAACAAACTTAATTCTCTTTGCACGCACAAAAATTCCAATATTTACATGTAGCCAAGCAAAACACCGAAATCTGCTTCTCAATGAGAAGTTGCACATCAATTCTGACCTATTTACCTTTGTGGGTCTGTGTAATCAACCAGCGAGTTGGAGTAAGTTGGCTTGGGCTGCAAAAGGAGAAATGGAGAGTTCCTCTTTAAAACTGCATAGCACATTCAGGTACTAAAACTTTCTAGAACCTGTAAAGGTAGTTTTAAATAAAGGCCAAAGAATTTTAAATAAAGGTGTTCGTTGGTGGTAAATTATGATAATAGCGTGACAGATAAAATCTCAGCTCTAATTGCACATTGTAAATAAGTGTTTAAGTTCTTTGATTCTGCGTAATTACTGGTGTGAACATATATGTGTTGTGTGTGTGTACTTGATATATTGTCTCACCTTGCAAACCTTGGGCTGCGAGCCAGTGCTTTGACGGTGCCGTTCACTGCTCCCCCTCAGTGAAGCTCGGTACCACAGAGAACTTTTCTTCTTTGGAGTATTATCCAATGTAACTTTCCTGGTTCCCCTGGCGTTGAAGCCCATTCATATTCATGATGGAGTGCATGGTAGAATAGTCCTCAAAGCACCATCGTGTCCTGCTGCAGCAGCTCTTCAGCGATTGTGTGGTCCTGCCCTGCCGTGCAGCCAAAAGCAAATGCATCAAGCGGAAATCCACATCATGTGATAGCTGTGGTAAACCCGCATCTGCAGATCACAGTCTCACGTACCTTGTTTCCTGTTCACCTCTTTTAACTTTTTTTTTCTCTCTCTTTTCTCGAGAAGTGCTGCTGTGCTGGTTTGAAAAGAAAAGCAAGGAGAATGTTTAGGCAGTTCCTTTTTAATTCCCCTTCAAACAGTCCCCTTTTCTTTTAGTAGTCTTTGCAATTTGATTTATGGTCTGTCAGAAATCAGCAATGCATGAGAAACCAGCCACCTCACCTCACCAGCAGCACCTGCTTCCAGCCTCTCTCACTCTCAGTTTCTCAATGGGGCTAAGCCTGAGTCCTGTGCTCTGCCAAGCAGGGAGACTTGTCTTATGAGGCCAGACAAAAGGCTGATTTAGCTCAGGGCCAGTGTCATGCTTCCTAAACAGACAGCACGGGTCATTGGGCCGAAGGCATCAGACATGGTTGGATCAAAAGAAAAAAATCGCACACACTCACTGGCTGACAGCAGTGCAGACAGTGGTTGATGCGTTAAAGAAAACAGAGCTATGGTGCACAAACTTTCTCTCTCTCCCACACCATTGCCTTCAAAAGTTATGCTGTTCAGCATGAAAAAGGAGGATATCATGTTTTACTTTATATAAAAGCTTAGTTGCTTCACACTCCAGTGAAAGCAGGGAAAAAGTTTAATACGGTGCAGTATATAAATCTGGTAAAGAGCAGACTGACCCTCAGGAGCACAATTTGCCAACTAACCACGAGACAGTCTGGACACAGATGTCCCATTTCACAGGATGTTACAAATCCCCTTCCACATTTTTAATTTTTTTGCATTAAGCACACAAATATATCTGACAGCAGCCTAGACACTCTTTTGTTTACTTAAGGAAGTGACAGAAAACCATTGTAGAGCACAGAGGACAAAATATCAGCATAAATCCAACCCCAGATTTGAAATAAATGCCACAGGTGTAATATTTTGAAATAATTTCAACAGAGTCTGCTGCCTTAATCTTAATACTGGGCTCCATCCAATACGCAAAGTGAAAATAATTGCATCACTGAAGTAATATGTGAGAAATTTGCTCAAGTGGATCTTTTGTACAGTGGTGTGCAAAAGCCTTGCATCACCCCTCATTCCTTCATATTTTGCTTCCAAGGAGCTGGACTTTATAGCCAGGCCCTTCACATGCAGTACCATCTGGAAAATATCTGTTTGGCAACAGCTTCATTTTGTGGCATGACTGTGAGACCAAACACTCTGTCAATGCAGTAAAAGCACCAAAAGAACACTGTCAGTCATGGATTGGTCTCCTTAGAGCCAGGACTTCAACATTATTGAAGCAGTGTGGGATCATTTTGACAGAGGATAGAACAAAACAGAGCTGAATGTCCTTCAAGAAGCCTGGAGAACTCTTCCTGAAGACTACTTAAAGAAATTACAAGAAATCTCGCCTAAGAGAGTTCAGGCTGTGTTGAAGAGTAAAGATGGTCATAGCAAATATTAACTTTCACACTCTGTTTTTGCCTTCCATTTATGTTTGCACATGTTTCAATAAATTATTGCAACTATTTCTCATTTTCCTAGCAAAATAGAAAGCAATGAGGGGTGGCTCAAGAATTTTGCACAGTACTGTAAGTGGCTAAAGTACTTTTAAAAGCTAACTTTTAAATAAATGTGAGTTTATGTCCTCTCCATAGAAAGCTAGTGACACTGTGTGACCTCGTCGTCCGTGGCAGGCTTCACTCTAAAAATCTGTTAAAGCAACACACAGAAGAAGGCAGTGACTCATCTATGTAGCGCTGATGGCTTCAGTGTCAGCGCTTTGTCTAACGGACATTATCTGCGTGCACAGAGAGCGCGGCAGAACAGAAACGCAGTTGAGTCATGTCATTTAAAGCGCGAATGGGAAGATGATAAAAAAAAAAAAAAAAATGATGTCTCAGATAAGACGCTCCGGGAAATTCTGCCCCACAGTCTGTAATTTGCACAGTTCTGCTCAGTCATTTCTTTCAAAATTACCCTTGAGATGTGGGGGGGAAACATCCCATCTCTCTCTCGCAAAGACATGAAAGATGTGTAGTCGGTGAAAAAGTTTATTGACCCACTGATATCATATTTATATATATAATAAATAGTGCAAAAGAAACGACACAATGCAATAGGAGGAAGTAGCACAAAACAGTTTTACATACATTAAACATTTACATTTAAATGAGTAATCAGAAGTAGGGCTTATTTTATTGAAAATACATCTGCTTTTGTTTATATATTATATTAAGCTATGTCATATCCAATATGTTATTAAAAAGAGACCAGTCAGAAATTGCACATGGTGATCACTCCTCTTTGGAATGAGATGATTTGCTATCTGCTATCTTTTTATTCTTTTATGCTTCATTAAAAAGCAGATAAGACACAATAAGATACCTATAGGCATAGGTATACACAGACACACACACACACACACACATTTATTTTCGGTATTTCTTCTTTTCAGTAATTAAAGGACAAATGTACCTCATAATTTCACAGAAAGAAAAATCTGAAGAGTTGCACATGAACTGATATTTGCCAAGAGAGCAACAGCCTGCTTATTTTCAGAACCAACACCGCTGATGCTATATATCATTCAGTCATTTTGACACACAAGTACTTTCATACTGCAAAATAGGCCGACACTGATATCAAGCCGAGATACTGAAGCATGTCACTTTGTCTGTGAAACTAAAAACACGAACACGTGGACAGGATGTGGCGCTATCGATGAATGAAAAGCCTCGGCATGTTTTTCTCCAAAGCACCAGTTTCACCAACACTGCACTGATTACTCAGATGATTTGAATGAGTCACGTCACATGATTTAAAACACACACACACACACAGGCATATCTGCACATGTATTACTGTAGTTCATACAAGCACAAAATAGTGTGCAGGTTCATCTCCCTGCACTTCCCCTAAGTCTGTTTATGTCAAGGCTCTGTAGGCCATGTTGGAGAGTGGTATTAGTGATCCTAATGTGCACCCATATTCATCTGTGCTCTCCTTATGTGATGTCTGAAAGTGATTTAGTCCAAATGTTACAATATGAACACAGCACCGTGCTGTTTTACATTTGCTCCTTCACCAGACTTTTTACATTTCTTTGTGCATATGTGCCTCATACACGACAAAACCTAATGCAAAAATGAGTCAGGTTAATGAGGTGTAAAAAAAATATATTTGTTACCCTAAAAAAACAACATTCTGAAGCAATGTTAGACAATGTTTAGACTAAGACCATTTTACGTTTATCAGAGAATGGCTCATTTCAGTTGAGCAACAGAAAGCTTTAATATGCAAAAAATAAAAATAGAGCAGACATTTGTAGCTTTACTTATCTTTATATTAGAATATTATGTATCTGTAGATATTTTTATGGCTAATCAAACACTGCCAGAAAAATTTCTTTGTCAGGATAAACTTACATAAGTTCGAGTTGTACTCTGTACTCTGAAATACTCACTTCATCTAGTGACTATTGGTAACAGTAGATGAAAAGTCCAGCAGTCCATTAGATTTCTTCTGGGCACCACGAATGCCTGTAATACCCTTAGTTGCTATAAAGGTATCTGGACCAGTTTGTTTTTTTTTCTTAAAAAGCCTTGTATATTAAATATTCTTTTAGTTTTAGGTTTGGTAGCTCGTAACAAACCCTTTGTGTACATGAGTACCGGTCAAGCAAAAGCGCTTCAGATTAGTAGGGAAAGTCTGTGTGTGTTTGTGTGTGTCATTAAAAAACAGTCAAATCAGCTGTTTGGGTTTTTTTTTTTTTTTTTTAAACCCAATATCCTTCATGATTGTCATCTAGCACACTATCTACCCAGTAATACTGTATTGGCTACAAGATATGGCACAAATAACAATGTGCAACTTCAAGCTTTGGGCACTTATGATACTGAGGTAGCAAAATAATCTATTTATACATTAAACACTACTTATTTCAAATGGCTCTTCCTACAAAAAAAGGTTTAGCTGTTTGGTTAAAATGTTGCTTCACAAGGTGTCTAAGTGCAAAGCTTTCAAAGACGACGCCTACAATACGTTGGCACCAGCGACGAAACGATGAAGCTGTCCGATGGTGTGGTTGCATCCTAAACTGGGCAGCTTCGGGCAGTGAGAGAGATTTGCACCTGGTCCATTTTTACACCAGCGCCAGCACCGGTGCTGATCTGCAGGGCAACAAATCGAACTACTCTTTGATGTCCTTGATGGCAGATAGCTGAGACAAGGTTTTCTTGACACGCAGAGCAGTCAGTCGCGCCGAAGAATTGGCGTACCAGCACTCTCTCATCAGCTTGCCCATCACACGCAGAGCCTGGTGTAGCAACAAGTACAAAAGCCAGAAAATCAGAGGACAGGCTCCAGTGTGTACTTAAATAACAAATATTAAACATCTGATGTGCACAGTTTCAACAGATGAGGCCTAACCTCTTGACTGATTCTGTACAAATGTCTCAGAGTAGTAATAGCTTTTGGTGGCCAAAAGTAAATACAATGGTGTGTGAGAGTAACGCCCAATTCTCTTTCTGTCAGGAAGTGGTTTAAAATGAAATGAGATCTGAGACCATAAAGTCTCAGACCTCACCACCCGTTCTGTCAATCATTCTTAACCCATTACCCGAGGGCCTGAAGTTAACAAGTGTCATGTGTGTCATCCCTCCAGTGCTGTCCTGACTTTTTAAATCTCACATTTTCTGCCCACATTTAAAAGCTTTAAAGAGAATTTCAACTTTCATAGAGCGTATTTTTATAGCTTTATCCATTTTATATCCATTACGTCTAGCTGTATATAAAAAAAAAACTGTAATAATCACTGAGTTATTTGATGATATCTGGGAACAGTGTCATTCCTTAAAGCAACAAAAAGGAATCAAGAAATTCCGCCAGTCAATCAGCAAGTTTTAAATAACATTCCAGGAAATCTAATTATTATGACAACCATGTGAAGAGATTAATATGCTTGGCTTCACAACTGTTTCCACTCTGAGAATAAAGAAATCTCATTTAAGTTGGGATACTTGTGATATTACTCTGTGTTGTAAACAGTAAAAAATTCGGTAATGGTAAAGCTATTTATCTATGGATAAGGAGACTCAAGTAAGGTCAGCTCAGTTTTTTCTTAAAGACAGCTACATGCCTTTATCTCCTCTAGATTAGATTACTAGATTAAATTAGAGCCAGCACATCTACACAACTACAGTTGGTGCTTCTTACTAAAACTGAAATAAGAGAACACAATCACTCCTATTTTAGCTTCCTTTCACTGGCTACCTATTAGGACAACGCTCTGGGTTCACACCAAAGTAGGCTTTCAGATCTCCTGACACGTAACCGAAGGACTTCAGCCAAGTTCTGCTGGTCATCCCACAATCTCAGCTGAGAACCAAGAGTCTTCATCAGGATTTTTCTGTCAGGGCAACCCCCCCTTTGGAAAATCTCTGTGAGGAGTTCAGACTGGCGAGTTCACTTTTCGTCTTTTAAATCCCTCTTAAAGACATATTTTTATAAGCCAGAGGGCTTTCTCCGTTTGAGTCTGTCTGTTGTCCTGTGAAACTGTTTTGCACCTTCTCCTAGTGATCCTTTTTAGTCATTTTAGTCATTATTTGCTTTTAATTTACCAGTTTTTTTAATTTTATTTTCTTTATTCCTGCTTCCTTGGTGTTGCCAGTATTCCTACACCTAATGTTCCACCTTTTATCTTCTCAAATGGTTTATTTGCTGTTTGTTTCTTATCTTGGAAGCACGTTGTAACTTTGTTTCTGAAAGGGTGCTATATACATAAATTCTACTTTGGCTACACCGGTTGGCCTTCCTGACGTGAGCCCAAAGGGATTTTGTGTCTCCTGTGGTAAAGTAATTGTCCAAAATGAAAAAGAGAGAACTTGAGAGATCTTCTTAACCTTTCTGATGGTTCTCTCACGTTTATGCAAGCTCTTTATTTTCAAACCCTCCTCAACCACAAAACACCTTTCCAACAACCATTTCCTCTGTTTAAAAACATGCTCATGCTTATATAGCTGTTCTGTATGTGACACTAAGGTTCCTATGCAGTTACAGGCTGAGTGTTCAGTGATACTCAGTTTTGCTTTAACTTCCAAATGAAGGGGTTTACATGTACCGCTGAACTTTGTGCCAGCTAACTCGTTGCTTTCTCCCCATTGCAGTTTATGTCACACGTGATCACACCACTATGTTTTTCATAACTGGCAGAACAATGAGCAGAACTACAAATACTTCCATTAATAACAAATTAGTGTCACAGTATCTTTGGTAGCTATCTCACATGATGATGCATCAGGTTTCTGTCTCACCTCACAGCTCTGCCACTGATTGGGTATGCTGGGTCTGAGTTTCTGATCACAGACTACCTTCCTCATGTCCTCAATAGATGGATCTGAAGGCACCATGTCATAATAAGGCAGCTGGAAATCCTCATGAAGTCCTGTGAAAATAGCGAAAGGCATTTTGTTTATTGTCAGGGTTCACCAGTTTATGAACAACACGGCTAACTATGTACAATATCCTGTGAAATATAAGCGAGGAACTAACTAAAAAGCTGCATAAGCCTCCGAGTGATACTAGGAGAATTACAGTTTTGTTATTGGTGTCTGTTATTGCAGCAGTGCATGTTTTTCCTTTTTTCCTCTATCATTATATACTGTGGTAATGGTGGATGCTCATGTTAAACATGGCAGTGGATGTGCATGTAATCCTTGTGAGCCACAAGTTTAGGCTTTTCTTATTATGTTAACAAGAGAGGATATCCTTAATATGGTTGCCAGGTACAACAGCTCTGACTGTGAGCACCGGAGCTCCCCACTTGCTTTTCCAGCCTTCTGTTTAAGATAGGCAGCCAATCAGAGGTAAGTTGGGTTAAAAGAAAAGGAGCTACAATGGCTTGTTTCAGATAATGTATGCACTGTGGGGCTGCAACAAGAGTCAGTATAAAATAACTTGTTTTTTGTTTTGTTTTGTTTTTTAAAAAAACTGTGTATTATGCAAGTGACTCTTCCAGTCTCCCAGCCAAATAAAACTTTACTTTGGGAATTTGCATAAAACTAGTGGGAGGGTGTATATGTGTGTAGTTTGAAATACCCTATCGGAGCATCTTCTGGCCAGTTCCCAGAACACCAGGCCTAATGAATAGATATCTGCCCGTTGAATGATTCAAAGGTGTTTATATTGATTGTCTCATCCAGGATTTCTGGAGCCATGTACCTGCAGAGGACAGAGTGATTAAGATCTAATGAAATAAAAAGCCGAGTCCGCTCTTCCAGTGTATACATAATCAATCTGTTTGTGTGGGTTGGCTGTCGGACTTTTTCCCCAAGTTCTACAAATTTAAACCACAGATCACATCACCATCATCAAAAGGTGCAGAATATATAAGCCGCAGTAAATTGATCCCTCTTATTTCTTAAAAGCAGCAGAGATTCAAATGCTGCTCTCACAGGAAATTTTTCCCACTTTTTTAGGATAAATATATTAAAAGAAAACACACAGGACTCGCTCACTCAAAAGTCCACCACCACTAGGAGTCGCCAAAGTCTAAATGTTTGAGATTGGTCTGCTGCATATAAAAAAAAAAAAAAATCTACGTTTGTTTTTTGTACTATTTCTAGTTGCAATCAGTTCTGTTTGCTCTCTCACCACCAAATAAACTGAAGTTTGGTGACTTTTGTTCAGCATTTTCTTCCAAACAGGCTGTGTGCACTGTGTACACAGACTCTAGCAGACTCGGCTAATATAAAGAATATTGTTTATTCATCAGTCAGGCAATAAAGCTGTCCTTCATAACACAAGTGCTGCTAACCGTTTGACCTTTTCAGACTTTCTCCTTTCCTCCATGCACCTTGGAAGTAGGTGAAGCTGAGCCAGAAACTCCTTACTCCGCTTGTGCACTGTGTACACATGTGGCTAATATTACTCTCCTAATAAACAAGGCAATTAGTTTCTGGAATCTCTAGTGGGCTGGATGTGCATGACACATGGAAAACCATGTTTGTGATTAAAGGTTCTGCTTTTCTTGCAGAAACCAGCACCAAAGATGCTGACTTCCTCTTTATGTTTAAGGGCCAATTAATAGAATTAATTCAAAGCACACTGACATGAGAGAACAACTCGGGCGTGATAAATAACATTTAAAGTGCATGAAGCATGTCAATAACCGAGCGAGGTTTAAAGTCACTTCATTAATTTCACATTTCTGTTTGTTTACTGTGATGTGACATAAATCCAACCTCTTAGTTCCCACTCTGTGGTGGATGGTATGTCTATGGTGTTTGTGCTGGAGGTCGAGTTTCACGGCCAAACCCAAATCTGGCAATCACCGCTGTCCCATTCTTCTTCACTAAGACATTTTTAGACTTTAGGTCTCTGTAGCAATGGCAGGCTTCCCTAGAAGCAAGAAGGTAACAATTAAGGTTATACTGTAAGCCCCAAAAATGTTCTTTATATTACAAACAAATATTTTTGGTCTTTCAGAGATGGATGGAAGTGAGGATCATTTTCCAGGCTTAATGTTATAAATTATCCTCTTATCTTATCACAAGCGGGTTTGCTGTGCGGCTCTACACTGTAGTGCTGAGTTGATTAGCCATTAATTGCGCAAGCAAATAGTTCTAAGAAGTTCAGCCTTTATATCATGAAAAATAAACAAATCACAAGCAGTTTCAGTTTCTCCAGAGGATTTTATAAATAAAGATGTCACATTGAGATCTGGGAAACTGATCTCAAAATATCAGCTAACAGTTATTAACAAAATACTGTGTGAAACTTTAGTCTTTGAGCTTCTTCCGATAGGATTTCACTGTCCTAGAATTCAAGTTCTTATTTACTAAGTATATTCATACCCTGTGTGCCAATGATTTCCATGTGGAGATGTGCCAGCCCACTGGCTATGGACAGAGCAAGAATATCATGCCTTCCACTGAGACGGTGTGCCTATTCAGGTAATCATACAGGGAGCCATGCTCATGGTACTCTGACACCAACCAGAGCTGAGTCCATGAGCCGTTATCTGCAGAAGGCAGCAAATGATAAAGTTATACGTTGGCACATTTATTTCATAACTTCATTTGCAATTCAATCCAGTTTCAGTATTTAGTTGCAACACCTTTGTTATCAGCAGCAATAAAGCCCAGGATGTTTTCGGTGCCTGAGCATGACAGTCTGATAGATCTCAGCTTCACGGAACCACGATCGCTCATCCCTGGAAGAGAAGATCTTAACTGCCACGTCCTCTCCCCTCCACTTGCCCCGCCACACCTCACCATATCGACCTTTTCCAATGGTCTCCTGCAGGACAATGGTTCGAGCTATGGTTCGCTGGACCAGCAGTGGCAGTCCTGCAAATGTAAACAGAAAGAGAAGAGAAGGGGTTCAGTCTCAGTGCGTCAAAGTCGGAAGAATCGACAAAATGTGCTCCCAATGTGCATGTGCAATCGCTGGATTTTACTTGTAATAAAAGGCAGAAGATAAAATGATCATAACCCAGGTGATTATATCAGTAGCTGTATGACAAATGGGAGTAGTTCTCTCACCTGATCCTGAACCTGAGGTGCTCATGTCATAGATCAGATCTTTGAGGCTTTTGTCAGGTGACATTAGCATCTGATCATCCAGAGGCTCCTCCGGGTCCTGCTTGTGGGCTCGCCTGTAGGCACAACGGTGGCCCTGCACAACGAACACACCCAGCAGGATCCCTACACACAGCAGGCAGGAGGGCACCAGGATCACCACAATGAGCTGCAGCCTGCTCCAGCCAGGTTCTTCAGACGGTCTCACTGTACAACAACATAGCCAATATTATTAGCATGTAGTTATTTTTTAATATGCTTATTTCTTTATTCTTTTTAGGTTCAACAATCAATAGAATCGGGGAAGATTTGCAGTTGTGTGTAATGTGTCTAAGGTCCCTGCTGTATCTGCTGCACACCCTGGTGGTTACTAGGAAATATGGCAACAGTGTGAGATGATAATTAATTCAACACAGCTTGTTCAGAGTTTTAGAAAAGCTCAACAAAATGAAGACATCACTTAGTCTGCAGTCCTAAACAGAGAGGTGAAAATTGCACATTTGGCAGATGCAGGGTTTTCTTGTTTTTCCAGAGTGCCTGAAAATTTCATCACTGCCTGTAAGTGTCATTAATCAAAGGGAATAAAGATAATGAATCTTTAGTGCCAACAGCTTTTACTCCTCAAAAATACGTGACACGCATTAATCAACAACAGGTGCACCGTGAGACCATTTAATAAAAATGTGGGCTTGGAAAAACAATATAACCTGACATTTCTGTCTCTGACCTTCATTCTGTCTGTGGGTGGCCAGAGGAAACCTTGGACACAAACAAAAATAGGTGAGCGGGTGGACACTGTGATAAAATGAAATTTAGAGACATGCTGGCAAAATAATGTGCAGTCAGTGTTGTACTACTACTGTGACCTAGTGCTAAAATTAAATGTTTGGTTTGGGGAAATAAAGAGGGAGAATTCTGTAA
The DNA here is from genome assembly GCF_007364275.1 of Archocentrus centrarchus. Lineage (NCBI taxonomy): Eukaryota > Metazoa > Chordata > Actinopteri > Cichliformes > Cichlidae > Archocentrus > Archocentrus centrarchus. The sequence continues at coordinate 16,511,728 of NC_044366.1, forward strand.
TGATTATTTGGCCAACTTCAGGAATGATTGCAGGAACTATAACTCTAATTCTTTCAACATACATGGGCACATGTGAGAACTGTAAGAAAAATAAAATCTAAACTTATGTCCCCAAAGGATGAAATGTCCTCACCAGGACATCCGAAAATATCTGCAGATGGCCCAATGTGCAAAGCAACACATTGTGAACTAAACCACAGTTTCTTAAGACATCTTTAGCCTTTTACCTAAATACAGATCCTGCCATGTGTCCAACTGGAGCTCAGCAAACATGGTGCAAAACAAGACCTTACTCTCCTCTGGCTCCTAAGACCTTCTACACACTCTTTTTTTTTTTTTTTTCGCTATTAGGTGCACTCGGCTCATCTCAGCAGTCATCTCTGCTTTTAAACTACAGTTAAGAGAGGTTTGGAAATTGGGTACAAAGGCTTGATCATTTTTATCAAAAAACATCAATCACTCCAAAGCATATCAACAGCCACAACTCTAACAGCTTGGTGAAAACCACTTCAAATCACTAGTTACACGCTTAAACTATCCGTCAGGTCACTAATTTGGAATAACTGAAACCTCATAATTAATAAAAGTACATTCATTGAACAAAAGAATTTCCTAAATGATCATACTGTATATCTCTAGAAAAACTGTCAGCCTCCCTTATAATATATATATATATATATATATATATATATATATATATATTCTATTCAATTTTCAATTTTCACAACAAACAGCCGCCTCAAGGTGCTTTATATTGTAAGACCCTGCAATAATTACAGAGAAAACCCCAACAGTCAAAACAACCCCCTATGAGCAAGCACTTGGCAACAGTGGGAAGGAAAAACTCCCTTTTAACAGGAAGAAACCTCCGGGAGAATCTAGGCTCAGGGAGGGGCAGCCATCTGCCACAAGCAGTTAGGGCTGAGGGGAGAATGTATATGTGCATATATTATATCTCTATACCCAACTATCTATCCCCCTTCTATCCTATTGTTTTCAGCTTGTCCTGTTTTCCTTGTTTTATGTCCTTGTCCTGCGCGATTGCTGATTTGTTAAAAAAATCTATATTATTGTCATGATTGTTGCAGGATCAAAACACTGACGAAAGTTTTTATTCTTACATAGCTCCAATAGTTTTATGTGTACCATTATGCTTTCTAAAGCGATCAAAATATGTTGTTTTTGTTGCCCTCACTATAAAAGATGTTATGCTTGGTGTGTGTATTGAAAGACGCTAAACTAAATCTAATTGTACAGCTATGCAAACCACTAAACACCACCTAGAGCTTAAAATGTCTGTGTATATAAATGCACAGAAGTCGCAGCAAGGTCGTGAATTCTTTATGTAAAAAAACAAAAAACCCTGCAGCTAAATGGATGAGCTCAGATGCTAATACGTAGCAAAGCAATGGAACAGATTGATTGTGGTGTCCTCGTTCACAGTCAGCACCATTGCAGCCTCAGGGTACTGCCCCAACCTCTCTCATTAACAGTCTGCAGCATCAGACACTTTTGCACCAAAAAGTATGAATAAAACCATATATTAATTTTATTTATAATTTACTATCTATACCTTTCAAAATAATCTGTGCAAGTCATAAACAGTCATTAAATGAATCATTAGTAAATCAGCTGTTAATCTGCAATATTTTTAATAATGAACAAACCATTTTATTAATTTTTTAGCCAGCTGTATATACAAAGGTGTGAATAATCCTCTTCTGCTGTAAGGCCAACGTCCACCCAGCAGACCCATGAGAGGCTTTTGGGATGCATGCCTGACAAAGTATTTATTTATAAATCAGGAGAGGGAGGGGGAGGATCACTAACTGACGTCCCATAGCCTCTGCCAGATTTGTTATGTCATAGGATCTAGGAGGATCAGCATCCACCTCGTCTAGCCGGGACCAGAATGAGTGGGAAATCCCACACAGATTGAGTTGGTGTTGCTGCTGAGTGAATGCTACTAAAGCAGCATAACATGTAAAGACTGTCTGAGGGGATGAATTTTTCCTCTATTTCAGTTTTATACGTGTGTGTGTGTGTGTGTGTGTGTGTGTGTGTGTTCTCTGGTAGTTCGCAAGGTGTTTATATATAAATTCATCCATTTTTGTATCTGGTATCAGCCGCTGCAGGACAGGGTACACCCCAGACAGGTCGCCAGTCACAGGGCTAACCCAACCATTTGTCTGTCATAAACACTGCTAATTTAGAATCACAGGCTATCCTAACATATATGTCTTTGGAAAATGGCAGGAAGCAGTAGTGTCCAGAATAAACCCACATGGGCACACATGCAGACTGCACACAGAGAGGCCCCAGCTGACCCGGAGGTCTAACCACAGTACTGCTTCCTGCTTGTTTTTAGGGTGAACATGTCTACTGAAAAATGCAGCAAAACAAAGTAGAGACAAGAAGACATGGCAGCCTAAGGCCCGTAGCATCACGTGGGTTATACCTGGGTAAAGGTGCAGAGTCTCGTTGTTGCAGAAGTCAGTAAAGCAACAGTTCCTCTTGGAGACATTTCTGGAGCTGTAGCAGAAGACCTGGCCCTTCATCTCAGAGGGAGACAGGCAGGACTTCACTGTCTCCTCTTTGCCGTCAATCAGCATCACAGAGTTCCAGCAGGCCCCGTCTGCAGCTGTCTCACAGGTGTGGTTGGTACACAGCTGGCACACACACTTCAAACCTGGAAGACATTAAGATCAGGTGACTTTTGCCTTCATACACATTCCTTCAGACACTTCTACAGCCGACATCAGTTAATTAACTGATCTGTAAGTAACTGAGGGGGGGGGGACATACCGGCTAGCATGACCAGTGGTCTTTAACTCTTCAGTAGCAGGATGCTCCTGTTACATAATGAGGTTTATGCTCTTAAATGGCTGGAGGTGGAGGAACCAGATTAATGCTTCTTAGTTTAACACCCACATAATCTTGTGTTCTACTTGGAGCTGTTGTCATGCTTTGTTTCATAAACTACTGAGTGTCTGATAAGAAAGACTGCACACTGTCTGCTCACAAGAAAAGCCCCCAAATAACCGTAAATATTGCAAATTATTTAATAAGTGTGAATTTGAATGCAACTTAAGTCTTTCAACATTAAAACATAACATGTTTTAACAATACCTTAAATCTTGTTTTCATTTAAATATGATAGCTTCATAGTTTCCAGTCATGACTGCTGTATACATTTAATAATTAATTTACTTGCAGTAAAAGTCACCCTTCATTTCTTTATATTTTGCTAGCAAAATGGGAAATATGTGATTTATTGAATAATCTGCAAGCATACAAGAAAATGCAGTGCACAAGGCAACAACAGAGTTTGTACAATTCTAATGGAGCAGGAAAGTTAATATTTGGTATGATCACCGATATTCTTTAGGACAGCCTGAACTCAGGAAGGCCTCCACTGTGTTTTACACATGGCTGTAGACACTCACTGTTGTACCTCTCTCCTGACCTTCTCCATACATACAGACAGTTTGAACCAAATATTTTAAATTTGGATTCATCACAAGGTCTGGACTGAAGATGAGTGAAAAAGCAAAGACTAGAGAACTACTGCTCAAGAGCTTTCTAAACAAATATAAGAAAGTCTGGCTCCTTGGTAGGAAAATATGAAGAAATGAGGGGTGACTTGAGACTTTTGCACAGTACTGTGTCTTTATAGTGTTTTGTTGTAGTGTTTTTTTTGGGGGGGGGGGGGGGGGGGGGGGGGGGGGGGGGGGGGGGGTGGTTTCAAATCTTATGCATCAACGAATGAAACTGATGACTTACATCAATATCAGAATTCAGCTCCTGGTTAGCATGAACTGTTTACAGGGACTCTTGGTTTTTTCTGCTCCATCATGAATCAATTTTTCATTGATTTGGTGTTTTGTACCACTAAATCTAGAACCATATGCTCACTTGGCCAAGTTCCCATGAGCTGTGACTGTCATGTAAGCACAGTACCAGTCAAAAGTTTGGACACACTCACTCATTCATATGAATGGGTGAGTGTGTCCAAATCTGACTTCTATTATGCATGTCAAAGGGAGGTTAAAAGGTGTTTAACAGCTGGAAGAGCCAAAGAACCAAAAAAAAAAAAAAAGGGGGGGGGGGGGGACTTATACAATAATAATTACATAACAAAATAAAATCTTTGTAACAGAAATGTTCATTTTTCAGGATCTTGCAGCCTAATTACTGAAGTGCTGCAATTTTCTTCCACTTCACACAAAATACAGAATTTTACCAAAATGAAAATTAACACTGACTTTTTTTGGGCAGTCTCAATGTGGAAGTTCATTTTTCCTCTGGTCTGCTGTGCTGTTCATTCAGATGGTTTTGGTGTGAACTGCCCAGTTTTGGATATGTTGGCTTTAATAATGTCTGGCTTCCCTTTAAGCATAAAGGGGTAATATGGCACTCACCTTGTGGTGGCTAAGGTGTCAAAAAAAAAACAAAACATGTTTGAAAAACAGAGAAGCAACTTATTTTTCCAGAAAAAGAACAAAAATACATCCACAAATGTTTTGAGCAATTTCAGGTAACAACAGTCTACAACCACCAAAACAAGCATGCAGCGAGCTAATTATAGCTCAGCTGAGGGAAGACATCATTAATGTCTACATCCTGTAATGCTGTCGACACAGGTACATGGATCCTTCTGCAGAGTGATACAGTTGGCAAGAGTAATTTGGTAGAAAGAAAATATTTCCTACATATTTTTTTGAGTAACCTTGTCATGGTTTATGAAAAGAAACATTGCTGCTGAAAAGAGTTGTTTTTTTTTGTTTTTTTTTTTGATTTACAAACTATGTGCCATGTGGTTCCGTTCTATTTAAGAGAAGGCAGAGAATCCCAACAGCCAACTCCAAAATGACTCACAAAAAAAAAGAAAAACTAAAAATGGTTAAACTGCACTACAGGTGAAAGGAGAAATATATTAATTAGATTTTCATTATACCCAGTGTGCATTTGACCAGAAATAATTCTTCATCTTTCTGGTCTTTAAATGGGACTGACTGACAGTTATCGCTAATCTTCTCTTTTAAAGCTCATCATCCAGTGAGACACAGCTCTCGACAACGATCAGCACAAAAAAAAAAGTTCAGGAAAAGACTGAATATTACTTTTTTCTCTTCTTTTTATAGCATACCTGGGGGTTGCTTGGTAACAACTGCCTCAAGGACAATTAAGTTAAAATGTGACGAGTCTTTTTTTAAAGCAGACAAACACCTGAGCACTGTTATGTTTGTTTAATTCCTTCTTTTTTACATTTTCTCTATTGTATTATATCGATGGAGATACGACGCTTGATTTGGGTATTGTGTGTCTTGAATGGCAAAACAGATTATTTTGCAAAACATACAATACACGCTCAAAGTCATGTTGAGGGTTTAAAAAAAAACACACGCACACAAACAATAACTAAAGAAAGACGGCAATATGAAAAACAAATGATTTTATCAGCTCAGCACTTCAAATTAATGTAAAAAAAAAAATCTAAACTTCTTTCAATAAATTATGAGTGCAGGTTAAGATACATTTTTCTATACTGCTCCCAAAAAATTTAAAGGAACATTTTTAATCAGAATACAACATCAAGTCTGTTAAGTAGTAGAGTTGGCTGTTAATCAGTTTCAGCTTCTTTTGTGTTGTGCTAGAGGGGCAACACTGAGACAACTCCCAAACAGGGATGATTTTACAGGTGGAAGCCACTGACATTATTTCCCTCCTCATCTTTTCTTAGTGTTTTTTCACTAGTTTTGTATTTGGCTAGGGTCACATGCAAAAATACTGGTAGCATGAGGTGATACCTGAACCCTACAGAGGTTTCACAGGTAGTCCAACTCCTCCAGGATGTCACATCAATGCGTGCCATCGCCAATAGGTTTGCTGTGTCTCACAGCACAGGCTCAAGAGTGTGGAGGCGATTCCAGGAGACAGGCAGATACTCTAGCAGAGCTGAACTCTTAACCCATCAGCAGGGCCGGTATCTGCTCTTTTGTACAAGGAGGAACAGGAAGAGCACTGCCAGAGCCCTACAAAATGACCTCCAGCAGGCTGCTGCTGTGAATGTCTTTGACCAAACAAACAGACTTACTTCATGAAGGTGGCCTGTGGGCCCTGTGCTCACTGCCCAGCACTGTGGAGCCTGACTGGCATTTGCCATAGAATAACAGAATTGGCAGGTCCATCACTGGTGCCCTGGTTCATCCTGAGCACGTGTGACAGACATAAAAGGGTCTGGAGAAGCTGTGGAGAACGTTCTACTGCATGTAACATCATTCAGCATGACTGGTTTGTTGACGGGTCAGCGTTGGTTTGGAGAGGCATATTTATGCAGGGACACACGGACCTGTACGGGCTAGGCAACGACACCCTGACTGCCATTAGGTATCTGGGTCAAGTCCTTGGACCCATTGTCAGACTCGACACTCGTGCAGTGAGTCCTGGTTCCTCCTGGTGCACGACAATGCACAGCCTCATGTGGTGAGAACATGTAGGCAGCTCCTGGGGGATGAAGGAATTGATACCACTGGCTAGCCCCCAGACTTGCCTGATCTAAATCCAATAGAACACCTCTGGGACATTATGCTTTGGTCTGTCAGGTTGTACCTCAGACTGTCCAGGAGCTCAATGATGGTCTATAACTCCACCCTGGTCTATATCTGAGAGGAGATCCCCCAGGACACCATCCATCACCTCATTAGGAGCATGCCCCAATGTTATCCCCAATGTTATCATGCCAACGAGCATGTGGGGGTCATAAAATGGACGAGCCTGCCACATTATTTTTTCACTTTGATTTTTAGAGTGTCTTTGAAATCAGGCCTCTGTAGGTTGATAATTTTCATTTCATCCTTTCATTCCGAACACATTACCCAGTCCATATCAGTGTAGATATCCAGCATTTTTTTTTTCATTTGCAATCTGATGTGTTTTCAAAGTGTTCCTTTAATTTTCTTTTTGTAGGTTCTTGAATGGGGCTGTGGAACCTAACATAACAGCTTAACAAGAAACTTGGCAAACTGCTTGCTCTCCTTCTCAATCCCGACCTTATAATGATTATATATATATATATATATATATATATATATATATATATATATATATATATATATAGTATTCTTTATTACACATCTAGCTGTAACTCTCTCTCTGCTTCAGTAATCCCATATTACCCCATATTTGATCACAGAGTCAGTAGTTATGTCTCTGAATACATATAAAAAAAATCTGTGAAAAGAAAACAATCAAAGTTAATTCCACATTTGTCCAACTTGGAACTTTGCTTTAAGATTGTTTTGAAATCACAGCGTTTGCAGCTGTTTGTCATCGACGGTGTAAAGAACGCGTATTGTGTGTGTTACTGAAAATGATCCGATAACAAATGTTATTGTGAAACGATGAATCTGAACAATGACAGTAATCAATACTCCCAATGTTTTAAGTTAGATATTGTGCAAATTCTAAACATGCTGTTCACGTTTTTCTATCACTCTTCATAAACTAACAGGTTTGGATAGCCCTGCAGCGCCCCTCAGTCCTGAAAGAATAATTATTTCTTCAGGCATCGCTCGACAATTCATCACTTACAAATGAATTCCTTCTCTGAGATCGGGAGTAGAGCACTATGTTATTTGCAATTTTGTGAAGTCTTGTTCTAACAGTGGACCAAACTGAATACGGCAAGTCCCTCTGAACTAGTGTCTACATTGATACAGTAAAGGAAGTGTTTACAATTACAGCACAGACAAACATAGGGGGAGAAGATCACCCAATACTACTCAAATAAGGAATCTTTTCAATGCAAAGAATGTCAAAATAGAAACTGTCTTATTTTGTTTATTTATTCTGGTTTTGCTTAAATCTGCAATTAATGAGTCTTGTTGACCTTTATCCTAATTACTCGGATGGAATTCCAGTGTCTAGGAGAATAGTTCCAAGGTGTCCAGAACAATTTAGAGGCATTAAGCAGTAAGAGGCATTTAGAGGCATTAAGCAATAACTAGTTGTTATTAAAAGTTACACTCATTACATTACCTTACAAATTACGCTATTACACACACACACACACACACACACACACACACACACACACACACACACACACACACACACACACACACACATATATGTATTAGATACAGAGAGAGAGAGCAATAGGTACTACTTAGAATATCCTTTTGATGCATCTGTTTTGACTTGCTTGTATCTTACAGCCTGATACCTTAAGTCACAGAATCTCAGATGCAGAAAAAATATTTTCAACAAAATATATTACATGCAGACATGCAAAGTCTGCCAAACCTTAACCCACCTACCTACTTACCCCATTGGAAATATCCTAAAACATCTCCCACATGCACTGCTGTCAAATACAGTTCTTAAACATCTTTCTGTGTACCTGAACCAACCGGCAGCCAAACAAACCGCGCTCTGTTTATGAACGAACACCTGTTACGTGCTCGGACTCTGGAGTTGAGAGGCTCTTGTTGTATTTCATCACTATCAAATGCGGCGTTACAGCCTTGGTGCACGTACTTCAAGATATCTAGTGATAATTCAGCATGAATTAGGGTGGAAACCATGGATTGCTTCCATCAGTTACCCTCACATCTATTTCCTTAATGAACTGTTTGGTCTGTAAATAAAAGAAAATGATGACGCCTGCAATTCTGGATTTCCTGCAGCCCAGTGTTCAGCAAATTAGTTGTTTTGGCCCAATAGTAGTTCAAAAGCAAAATATATGACAAGAAAAATATCCCTTCAAAAACATTTAAATTACAGAGTGGTCAGTGCATTTCCTCAGTTATGTTATGAGAGGGGCTCCAGGTTGTTTATTTTGTGTTGTAATTTTAATCCTATTTATTTTATATATTTTCTTTTCTCTTATTTTAAGGTATTTTTATTCCTAAGTTCAGCACTTTGGTCAGTGGTTGCTGCTTTTAAAGCGTTTTATAAATAAAGCTGGCATGGCTTGTTTTTGTATGATTTGTATGTATCCTTTCAGGGTAGGATGAATTCAGTCCAAAAATAAATAAATAATTTATATTTCTATTAAACAAATACTTTTCATCCTAGACATAACAGATTAAAATGTATAGAAAAGATCATTTTGATCTCAATAAGATGGATGCTTTGAGATCCTTAAAATGAACCCCATTAATGACCCCACTATATCACAGCATGCGCACTAAAGCTCACAATATTTCACATATTTTCAAAATCTTGTTTACACCTGCAGTTTAGCCAGATCTACTGGTGGATAACTTCAACATACAGTGGCTTTCAACACCCATACTTTCACAACACATACATGCTGTATGTGGGCTGTAACGTTAGACCTTTAACAACAAGAAAGGAAAAATACACAACTTTTTATCATCTGTTTGGTGCTGACTTGATTTTTTTTTTTATTGCTATAACGTTTTGTGTGATTTTGAAAAGTCAACTATACTAAATCAGTTAGTGTAAGCAGCCTAAGTACTCACAAAAAGCATTTTTTTTAAAAAGCAAACAAGCGGCACAGCTTATTGTGATGTCGCACCCTGAGACTGTGTACCTGCAGTCAGCTGGGCGAAAGTCAGGAAGATCAACGCCGCCTGAAAGCACTGCTTCCCGGGACCAGTCATGGTAAGAGCCGCATCTGCTCCCTCTCTGGCGCACCGCTCACACAGCAACTCTACAGAAAACACGACATATAAACATTGCGGTAAAGTCCGTCGGCCATGCACTCTCGCCACAAACGTCTCCGTCAGTAAACGATCGAGAAACGCAGTTTGCTCCGCCTCTGTTGACTGGACTTTAAGAGGATTAGCGCTGCAGACCTCTGATAAAGACATGTGAATGGGAGCCAGAGAGAAAGTGCGTCGCACATCCATTTAACTGCTGTTGGTCCGGTGAAACACCACCTCCTGCCTGCCAAAAGAATATGGAAATTACCTTTGCTCACTGAGGTCTTACTTATTTACTGAATGTGCGCTGAATTTAAACTGTTCACAATGTAAACTTTAAAAAAAAAAAAAAAAAAGACAAACTAGCCAATCTCTCCATGTTACAAAGCCCAACATTAAAAATATGTTTACATAAACAGTTTGGGTCTCTAAGGAAGCAATGTTTCCCTTCAACTGTTAAAATGTCATTAAGCCTCAAAGTGGTACATTATTAGGCCCATGACTGCTTTGGCTGACAGGTGGATGCCAGGACAGCTCAGCTTCACCACACCACCACAGCTCATCACAGTGAAAATCTTAACCCTGTTTGTGGCGCTTTATTGTAACATTTATAAAAGAAAGAAAAAAAAACACAGCTTGCTGTGCACCTTTACAGTCTTGGTTATCAGCTAAGTCTGTAGTCTTAGCTAATAAAGAAGGGGATAGCACAGGGGCTTAAAAAGTGCTGTGTACACAGAAATGCAGTTCCTCCAGTGACCACTTGAGGCCTACCCTAAAAGCAAGTCACCACTCCATAGAGTATGTTAAAATGCTTAAAAAGCATGTTTACAGCATGGTATAAAAATCTATTTCTGGTTTCTAATCCACAGCTAACGGTACAGGGATGTGTGGGGTTTTTATATAATTTACACTTCAAAACATTATTAAATCTTAAAGTTGAGTATACAGCTCCTTTGACAAGTGGATGCCAAGACGGCTGCCTGTTAAGCATCATCTTGGTTAATATGATGACAGGTGATAGGAATCCCATTTCAAATCCAATTATTTGACAAAAGTTAATTATACTTACAAGAAGTCCAACAAGTTGGTGGTGAAATTCTAGTTTTATTAGTGTGTTACATAGCATCAGTTACCAGATCTGTGTCTGTGCGATGCACCCAGTCTATGGATGGAGCTTGCCAACTTTGATAACTTTATACTCTACCTTCTGACTCAAAAAAATAAATAAATAAATAAAAATAGGGTCACAGAGATCCTGAAGTCCTGTGGACATTCATAGTTCCAGTAAGATGATAGAGAACCCCGGAGCATCATAGGAACAGCAAGCAGCACTTGTTAATATGTAGTGAAGAGAAGTTTTTAGAAGTGAAGAAGTAGGGGGTGGGGGGTGGGGTGGATGGATGGATGGATTATCATTATTAGGCTCCGGAGCCTGGAATGCCAGGTAGCGACCGACTGTCAATGAGAAACTGATACAAGACAAGAGAACTGCTTCCTGTGTGGACACCTTTTAAAGCTTCAACGTCAAGATTCACCTCTTTTATATGCAGTCCAACTAACATGCTTATGCTTATAAGTATTCTGCTTCACTGGTCAAATGTGCTTACTTCTGGCTCACAAAAAAGATGCCAAGAGCCAAAATGTTAAAATTCAGGCTCTGAAATGTGCATTTACAATCCTATATCTGACTTTCATCTTTTATATACAGCCTCTGATGAATATGGTGGTCCTGCCATTGTTGATACTGTACTTGAGAGGTGCAAAGTCCTTAAACTTTTTTTTTTTAATCTGTAGTTAATCATAAGTCTGGTGCCCTTGAGGAACTGGCAGTTGTCAGTTTTAAGAGTTTGGTAATCCAGCAGTCAGCCTGTCTTGTGGCTATTCCAATTGCTCTCCCTGGATGAGAGCAGCAAAACAGAACAAATGAGGCTGCACAGATGCCACTGCTGACATCCCTCCCAATGAGGCAGAAAGTAAACACTTTCAGCTGATGAATACTGAATGACTGCTGTACATTCAAAGCTCGACTCACCTGCATGAACAAAGTTTTACAGCCGGCCACATGTGACAAAGTCGTCTTTCTGCTACTTCCGGCTGCATAGCAACAAAAGGTGCCAGTGTCACCAAGGAGAGTAAAGGAGTGATCCAACCTCAGACAGACTACACAGTCATAACACAAGCAAAATGTGGTGAGGCAGCTGCTAATAAACACTGAATCCAGAAACCTTGGCTTTTTTCGGGTTCTAACAGCACCAACACTAGTCTCTGCTCCCACTGCACCAGTTGTGGTGGTTGGAAGCTAAGAAAAGCAATCAATACTGATGTGGTGGTGCACAATCTTCATCAAGGCACTACACCAAGAGAACATCAGGGCCCAGGACAAACATAACAAAAAATAAGAACATGTGCAAATACACTGAAAGGCAAATGTAAAAGGTTCATGGAGGGTGCTAAGAAAATAACCAGTCTGGTAGGTCCTGGTTAAAAATATATGTTACCCATGAGTGCCTTTACATACTCTATAATCTTGGTAAAAGCAGCAGACGGATACCTAGCTTAAGAAAAAAAACAAAACAAAACTGCAGATTGAATTTGAACATTAAAAATAAACAGTAATACTTTGATTTTGCCTTTCCTCTCTGGGAAAAAAAAAATACTGTATTGCCATCATGCGCAATCATATAATGAACACAGAATACAATGTAACCAAGTCTAGCCCTGAACCTCAAGGAAACAGGATGGGACTTTAAAACTGCCGGAATCAAACCTCTACTCTCTGTGGCCACAGGACGGATCAAATGATACTGAATATGAAGACTTGTGTAAGTAGAAAGTCTGACAGCTGTTTTTAAACACACACACACACACACAGCATCTTAGCATGGTTAAACATCCGCTGCTGTCGTTCTATCATCTGGCCTATGGCTCTTTTAGCATATTAATTAGCCTGTACACCATCACCAGTTTTAGTTTGACATTGCCAAGACCTGCTCTCCCCACACTTTCACGTCACAGTTGTCAGGCAAAACACCCGGGCTTTTTTACCAAATGGGGCAGCACGGTGGCGCAGTGGTTAGCACTGCTGCCTCACAGTTAGAATACCATCTGGAAGGCCTGGGTTCGATTCCACCTTGGCCCAGGCCTCTCCCTCTCTCTGTGTGGAGTTTGCATGTTCTCCCCGTGCTTGCGTGGGTTTCCTCCGGGTACTCCGGTTTCCTCCCACATTCCAAAAGACATGCACTTACTGGGGTTAGGTTAATTGGCTAATCTAAATTGCCCATAGGTGTGACTGAGTGCGTGAATGTGAGTGTGAAAGGTTGTCTGTCATTCCGTGTTGGCCCTGCAACAGGCTGGCGACCTGTTCAGGGTGTACCCTGCCTCTCGCCCTATAACAACTGGGATAGGCTCCAGCCCCCCCGCGACCCTTAACAGGATGTGCGGAAGCGAATGGATGGATGGATGGAACAAAAATTAACTTCAAGCGTTGTTAGAGTAAGTGTCAAGCTTTTCACAACAGAAAAAGAAACTATGTAGGAAAAAAAAGTATGTTAGAAGCAGTCAGAAAAAAAGTCATTTTTGTTTTAGCTGCAAGGCTTTAATATTCCTCTTGTGCTGGTGAGCTACATGGCATGGTCCTTACCATGCACTGTGGGCTGGATTTTTTTTTTTAGATAATGCTTTGAAAGGGAAACTGGAAGAGGTCTGAAGTCACTGTACTCAGAAACTGCAAGGACAACACAGTTGGACATTTAAGACTTCACAGATTAACAACTGTCATTATACCATCATGGCATTTTAGATACAGTACCAACATGCTGATGGTGACCACGCAATTTCTTACTGTCTTAGTTTAGCATTTCAGCGTGCTAACATTTACCAATCGGCATTAAAGCAAAGACACAGTGAAGTGGTTTCAGTGAATACATTACAGATGAGGCTAGTCTTTAGTTTTGTGGATTACTTATCAAAATTAAGCAAACTGAAATTTTGACAGGTTGCATCAAAAAAAAAAAAAAAAAAAAGTACTGTATTCCTCATTCAGTGCATCAAATATATGTCAGCTTAGCAGCCAGATTTCCAGAAATATATAAAACCTTCAAGACATTTTATTCACAAACAAAACTTTAAATCTGGAGGAACGGTCACAGCCAGAGAAGAATTTGCTGAGCAGGAATCTGATGGTGGTGGTAGAGGAAAAGTGAGGGCATCACTATGAATTACTTTAAGAGTTTTATGGCAATCCCTGCAAGAGGTTTTTGAGATATTTGTAACAGAACATGCCGGCACCGCACACAATATTAAGACACGAGTCAGATGGAATACAGTTGTTTTTCCATTTTAATTCATAGAAATAACTAATTGATATAAAATGTTAAAGAAATTAAAAAAAAATGCTGAAGTTTGACTTCAGTTACTTTGACAATGCACGCATTAAGACAACAATGCACGCGTTAAGACAATATACAGGCTTTACAGGCTTACTTACAGGCCTCTGGAGGAATAGAGTTCAGCATCGTCTAGCAGATATTGTATTTGTTCATTTAGCATATGTCTCTGTAAAGCTGAAGAAACAAACAAGATAAACATAAGTCAATGTAAAGTTAATGATGGTATACAAAAGGTTTGCAACAGAGCATCTTTAGTTGGACGATATCAGGAAAAAGGATGGTGCCACTGACATGACTGTACAACTAAATGTTACAGAACTGGAAAAAAATAATCCCAACAAACCTGTTCTAACAGCACTGTAAACAGTGGTATAGAACACAAAGTGAGGTCTAACACACCTTGACATGTTCACTGTTTTAGAAAGTATGCTGATGGAATAGGCAAGTTCAGTTTGCAAGTTGACATCTTTTCCAAATGGATCCACCATAATGCAAAAGAACAATGCAGTACAATAAAGAAATGACCATGTTCAGACGTTTTTTTTTCAAGCTAAAAAAAACTGTTTAAAAACAAAATCTGCACTTCTAAAAACAAGCAACCCTACTCAAATGCCCATGTAAGTTTCTTCCTTGAAGAATATTTCTAATGGTCAAGTTCCTATGATAAAAGTTGAAATAGATATTTTCCCATTTCTTAGACCACTGGCAGTCTCAGAAATGCCTGGTAAGCCATCTTTGGATGCCAAAATATGTCCCGCAAGTGTTTTAAAATAAATATAGGTCTGTGCCACTATAAGGGCACTGAAATCATTGAGTCTTTTGTCTTGTGAGATTTCTCTAAGGTGGTCCATCCTCCAGATGTCTTCAGTGGCCCTTAGTACATGTCTGCCTCTTCTTCCCAAGGAAGCCTCAAATGTCTGTTTTTATTTTATCCAAAGAGTTGTCGATCTTTGTGAGAGTCTTTTTGATGCGCAGTGCTGTTAATCTGGCTGATGGATTCTGGTACCAGCACTCCTTCATGAGTTTAGCCATGGAGGTTAAAGTCTAAAAATAAGGGAGAATAAAAATCGATCAATGTGCCCGAAGTAAACACTATAATATTTCATTTCTACAAGCTCAAGACATGATTTTTGTATTACAGAAAAAAAGTAACTACTTACTGGGTCTGAAAACCATCTGTTTGGGATGTTGGGCCTCTGCTGATCCACACACACAACTTTCCTCATATCCTCAAAACTGGGATCATTTGGGACCACATCATGAAAAGGGGGCTTGTAGTCCTCTACAATTCCTACATGAAGAGCAGAGAAATGGCACCGTTTAGGAGTGTACAGTACATAAACACATCTTATAACGATGGAGATGACTGACATTTAAAATCAGATATATAAAGATGTTGATGCATAGTTTTTAAGATACTGAGTGACTTTTTTCATAAAGTCACTCAGTATCTTAAATGCTTCTGAAAGCCGCCTTCCTACCCTAATGTGATAAACCTATTTAACGGTGAACATAAGAAGTGGGTTTTTATTTCACATAAATAAGTGCAGATGCTTCTGAATAGACAGATTTATCAAGGACAAGTCTTTCCATCAATATAAAAAGCTTTTACTCAGTTCAGGCTGAAGCAATGATTTGTTTCATTTCTGAAGAAAGGCCTGACTGCAGCCATATCAATGCAATATGTTTGCAAACAGTACAAATATGCCAGCCCAATTTTCTGATCACCAACACAGCAGCTGTTCTTTTTATAGTTAATGTTATCTCGAGCACACACGCACGCACACACACATCTAACAGATGGCCTTGTGACTTAGTGATGTAATCAAGACAGGTCAGTACTGAATCCAGCAGGACAATGTTGTGTAAAACATGTACTGACCATTACTGACTGTCCTCCTGGCAATCTCCCACAGGACAAGGCCCAAGGCCCAGATATCCACTCTCTTGTAGGACTCGAAGCAGTCCGTCTGGATGGAGTCATCAAGCACTTCAGGGGCCATGTAGCGCTTTGTTCCAACTTTAGGGTTGTTCCCCACATCTAACTCATTTGTGTCTTGAAAATGCATGACCGCCAGACCTTAAATGGAAACAAAAAATTTAAAACTTTATACAAATACTCAAATGAACTATTTGAAACAGTTTATTACTAAATATTTCAAATTACGTCATCATCCAAGAGAGGCAACAATAAACAATGCAGATACTTGAGTGGAAGGAGACTAAGTTTGAGACACTCATCTTTTAAATCAGTTAATCAAAAGACTTTTCGGTCCTGTTCCCCGAGACAGGATGTACTCCAACACAACAACAACTCGCTTAGGAGACAAACAGCAGCTACCATGTTTCTAAGGACAGCAAAATGCGTCATTCAGAGCAGCATTTATTAAATCGAGCCTGTAAACATGTCAAGCCTGTCGCCAGGTTATGGCCTGTACCTGAATTAGATATTATTCAAGCATCTGAGAATGGAACATTGATGTATTAGATAAAGTGGTCCAAGGTCCTCAAAATGTGTTTTTGGTTAAGGGCAGAATCATACCCTTGGAAGTGGTTATTTATTTCCTAAATAACAAATATGGCTGAGCAGATAGGGCCTCACACACAGCTTTGTAGACAGCGGTCTACATGTTGCGAGGGGGCAGAGCCAAAATAAATATGTGGAATGATGGGTCCGTGGGTCTGTGTCCTGTTCGTTCGTTATTCAACCAACCCAGGAGAAGACAGAAGTTAGAACATACAAAGAGCTGAAGTGAAACCGAGTGTTAAAAACAATGAAGGGGTGTGCTGCTATAGCTCATATGGTTGACCAGGCTACCCATATGCCAAAGACTATGCCCTCAGTATTCTCACCTAGGTCAGCAATGCTGCACTGGCCATTCTTTTTCACCAATATGTTTTTGCTCTTCAGGTCTCGGTGGGCAATGGCTGGCTTGCCCTGAGTACCGAAGATCTCGACATGCAAGTGCGCCAGACCACTCGCAATGGAGAGCGACATGCGGAGGCAGCTGGTTGCGTCGAGGGTGTTGAGCTGAAGGTAATCGTACAAAGAGCCCATCTCGTGAAAGTGAGTGATGAGCCACAGCTGAGTGCTGGAGTTCCTCGAAGTCATGTCTGAAGCGATGAAGCCTACGTTGAGACATTAAATGTTGTTGATCAACACAAATGTAAAATAACGTGAAACCAATGAGACACTACAATACAATAAATATTGACAAGATAGTTAGCTAGGCACTGATTTTAATATAAACTATCTTTAGACAACATACTGCCCGTGCGGTTGGAACACTCTACTCCTTGTCATGCATCCCGGGTTGTGCCTACAGCCAGGTACACGCAGCCTGATGTTATGTTAACGCTAATGGTTGTTGTGTCCTTCAGTGCATATTACAGTTTGCTAAACCTGATCATGTATTAAAAGGTTACATACCCAAGATATTTTCATGTCTCAGCAGTACAGTGTTGTAGATTTCAGTCTCTCTGAACCAAGACTTTTCATCTCGAGAGGAGAAAATTTTAACTGCAACATTCTCTCCCTGCCATTGGCCCCTCCACACTTCACCATAACGCCCTTTACCTGGCAAGTAAAAATAAAAAAATTTTCAAAATTATGAAGCAGTAGACACATGCACACACTTCTCAAGAACACAGTTTCTT